>NC_031771.1:2945804-2984695 GCF_001522545.3 Parus major
CCCCCTCCCCACACAAAAAAAGGCGGGAAGCCCCCTCCCCACACAAAATGATGGACAGGCCCCCTCCCCACACAAAAAATGGCGGGAAGCCCCTGAGGCAAGGGATATCTCTAACTACGACATGTTCTAAGAAAGCCTCAAGTGTTGGTCTGTAAAGTACCAAATCTGCATACCAATATCCAAAAGTCAACTTTCAATAACTTCGTGAAATACAAATCATGTAAGGAAGGGAAAAACACGAGGGAAAAAACCCGAAAGAAATAAACAAAAAAGAAAAGGAAAAAAAGGGAGAAAAAAGAAAAAAAAAAGAGAATAAAGGAAAACTAAAAAAGGAAAAGGAAACATGAAAAAAAGAGAAGATAAAGGAAAAATAGAGAAATTAAAGTAAGAAAAAAATTGAAAGAAACAAAAACCCCAAATAATTAAAAAATATTTTTAAAATAGAAAACCACACACAAAAATCACAGAAAGAGCTAAAAAAAGCCAAAGAACCCAGCAATCAAACCCTCTACTCTTCCCTCAGGGTATAATCCATATAGAACAGAACGCCTGCAAACAAACTCCACATCACAGCATCTCCCAAGCAGAAAGAAAGTAGAACTGACACACAAATCAGCACCAAATTACAACCCTCACTTCAGCCTGCTTCCTAAACACTTCTAATAAAAACAAACATTAAAAAAAAAATATGAAAATACAGAGTAAAACCCTACCCGTGTGTCCCTGGAGGAGCCCTTCAGTCCTAGTGAGGCTGTGGCTTCTGGAACCTTCCAGCCCCAGGTGCCGCTGATCTGTGGAATGAGCCCCTGCCCAAGGAGCATCAGCTGGGGAACCTCACCCACTGTCCAGGATATGGGAACCCATCGATTTATCCTCTCAGAAACTCCAGAGATGGTAATAGTAACCGCAGGACCTTGTCTGTTTCCCTTCCCACCTGCCTACTCTGATATTGCACAAACATCAGAACAGCTGAAGCTATTTACTAAATTAACTTAGTCTGCAAACCCATTTAATGCCCACCTGGAACTGGCTTTTCTTTCTCCTTTTTTTTTTTTTATTTTACTTTTCCACGTTATTTCAGCAAAACCACAAGAGACCTAATTGGAATATGAACTGCAAATTTTTAATTGTTCCCTTCCACCGTAGGTTAGAAATGGTAGCTAACACAAAAGGGACTTTTGTGGATGTGGAAAATTTTCACATGCCTAAATTCTATTAGTTTATAACTACTTGGTGCTTGGTTTTGCAACCCAAATAACACTATAGCACTGTAATTTTTATTTGCTATCTCAACACACGTAGTCATTTATGCCCTAGCTGTAATTACTTTTTCCTACATTAGGCTACATCTATTATGCAGCAGGTTCATTATGTTTCATATTTCATCATTTCAATTCAGTGGGAAAACGTTTTCTAGCACCCTTTCCCCTTTGATATGGCAGAGAAGAGTTCAGTGGAGTAAAAAGGTTCAGTTTGATGGATGTTGGCTTTACCCCACGCCATGCCACCTAAGCAAGTGCTTCACTAGGCTGATTTTTCAAACCATTCTAGTTCCCAAAAAATTACTTGTAATTCTTTATGGTGGCAGAAGGTAAAATAAATAAATAAATAAATAAGAAGCTTAAAGCAAATTCAAGTTCAAAGAAGCCTTGAAAATGTGGACTTCAAACAAACCAAAGTTTTGAAATGATGGAACTAGAATCAACAGCAGCAGAGCTGTGGAGGGGAACAACATGCTGTCCGAAGCAAAGACAGTCTGGGAGAGGCATTGGCCTAAATCACCCATGAAAGAGAAGCTTAAAATATCCTCAAGTCTTGCCAATTGTTAGTAGGGGACAAAGTACATCCCGCAGTAGGGGAAAACCTGGATTAGAAAAGGCAGGAGCAAAGCACAACAGTAGCATATGAACAGCCACTGGGGTATGAACAACCTCTAAGAAGGATCAAAGGGAGTTTAAAAGAAGCAAAATTGAGCAAAGTTACAAGGAAACTCCTTGAGAAAAGAAAATAAAAATAAGAAATCTGGTTCCTGCCGTCCCACACCAATTGAAGAAGAGATTTTTGTCAAGCTCTAGGAGCAGACTTCACACCGACTAACACACATCTATTAAGAGTTCATGTAAGCTGACAGGCTGGAAAACTGTAGGATGTGAGATGAATTGGCTGAATTCTCAATACAGGGCCCTTTTGCCACTCAAACATCCCTGGAGAAGCAGAATGCCAGGAGCTCTGTTCTGCATCTTCCCACGTCCACACCAGCACTCTTCATCTGCACACCACGGTGTTCTCTCTCCAGTTTTAGAGCTTTAGTTCTTAATCCAAACCCCAAGTTCGGAATCCCCAAAATATCCACGTCATTTTGGATTTACATTTACATCCAAGCATTTCAGAGAAGGGGAAAAAAAAAGAAAAAAGAAAAAGCTGGAATAGGAAAAGAAGGACATGCAGACATCATTTTATGGACAGGTGTCTTAGCAAAAGAAAATGAGATGGAATGAAGTGATTTAAGGGGGATCAATAAAGCATGACAGCGGGACAATTAGCACGTGAATGCTGTACATTGCTCGATGATAAGGAACTTCACCTGAGATTTAGTTAAATGGCTGTGGAAGACACTCCTGCACACTTTCTTTCCATATCAGATAATGGATTGGGATCACTGATTTGTTCCTGCACACTCAGGGGTGCAGTGGGAGAGCAGTACCGGCATGTTAGTTACCATGTTCCCATGCAAGACACTATCTGGCCTGCTTATTTTATTTGAACATTTTTTTACTGTATTTAAATTTCTTTTTGAAAAGCGCAGCATTGACAACTAAAAGGAAAAACAGTGGAAATAATTCACTTGACTGCTGCTAAGAGAAACAACCTCCATCCTATTCCAAATACAAGGGTCTCTATAGTGTAATTTACAACAGCTTGGTCTTTTATTTGGTGCATTCTTGATCAAGCTTTATGTAACAAATGTCACTGTTCTCTTGACCCCAGTACCTTAAGCCAAATTTCAATGTAACAACACAGGTGTTTCAGGTAAAATGCAGTTCTTGCTAAAACAGGTTCACAGATGTAAATATTATCCTCAGTTTTTTATATATTTGCCCTCAATATATATTTCAAATAAAGGACACGTTTAAGAACCTCTTAGATGAACTGAAAGACAGGAGAAACTCCACAAATACCAATTTGTTTCTTCAGTGAGTCTTGCTCTCAGGCTGCAAGCCAGAACTAACCTCAAGGATCTCCCAAAGGGACCCAAGTAACGGGAATTCAGCACGTTGCCAATATCAATTTTCATTCAACATGATCACAACAAGTGCAATGTGATAGCAAAAGTCAGCACAACAGTTTCCGACAAACATGTTCACTTCTCTTTTGTTTGCACTCCTCTTCTCCCCTGCTAAGGATGCAAGAAACGCTTGGCAAAGTGAGAGGCCAATAGCGATTTGTAGGCATAAAAATTGACTTCTGCCAGTGCTGTGTTCTTTACCTTGGTCTGAAGGGCCTTTGGGAGTTTATTCGCAGAGTTTCCCGCTCCTGTGAAGGTCACCCAATAAGCTGTGTGTATGATGTCTCTTTGAAGGGCAGCGAAAAATTAAAATAAATAAATAAACAAACACTCACCAGACTTTACCTCAGTCGTAGTTCAGAGAAACATGACCGATGAGTCATTCCTTTCTAAATGCAATTAAAAATAATTCTAAACATAGAGCGGACGAAATGCAGAGGAAGACAGTAAAACAACCCTAGTAGGCAATTTTTTAATGAGTAATTTCTGCCTACTGATTCAGGATACTCGTTTCTTTCTCATGTAAAATGAATGACCCCGTGAGAAGTCAATTCAGAACGCTCCGGAGAACGCAGCAGTCTGGGTTTGCTGCTGGATGTGCAGCGATAAATAATTGGTAACCTTGTGTTTCCCAGCTGCTGAGGAGCAAACCGAAGGTCTGAAACAAGGAGGATCATAGGAAGGGAGCTAGAGGCAAAGAGAAGCCAGTTTCAATGAGGATCCCCTGCCCTTGGGGTCCTCACCCCCAACTCTTTCCTCCCCTACCTGGGACTTCCTTTCCATCCTCAATACTTCTCACCTATCCTTGCTGACGACACCTACTACAGGTCGCAACAGACTGGAGAGATCCTTGCTGGTCATTCGCCCTCCTAAAACCAAACTTCAGGACTAAAATCACTTTTTCTTCTGGTTTCCAGCGGGGAACAGAACAGGAAGTGCCAGAATACTCGGGTCGAGGGGGCAGCTGTTCCTGTGCCATTTGCAGCCAGAGTCATCAGCAAACCCACACAAAGGCCTTTTTGCTGGAGCTGCCCAGCCCAAACTTCCGGCGTGTAAGGGGATTGGCAAGTTTAAATATTCTTCCAAACTCTCAGATGTCTGTCCAGACTCCTGAGATCTCCTCATCAATGCTACCACCAGTAAAAATGGGAGGAGGGGGGTAAAAAAAAAAAAAAAGTAGGATGGGATTTATATTTGGATTTACGTTCAAGTACATACATACTACACTAATCTGATTACTCACAGGGAATCCTCCTGTACAGCAGCTTTTCCTTTATTAACCTTATTTTCTTTATCAATAACCACCGTAACATCCCAGCCTCAGCAGGAGCATGCAAACGGAGCACACGGGCACCGCAACCCTCCATTTCTGCCTCTCCCATGTTCGGGAGACACCGAGGGCTGACGGAACGAACCCCGCAGACACCCAGCAGCAGCTCGGCCTCGCCGACCCAGTCGGGTCCAGAACGTCAAACAACTCCTGGGACCAACTTGCCCATTGCAAATGTAAATTAATGCAGCAGCAGCCGCCGCTAAGAACAGAGCTCCCGCCTTGCGCGGCGAGAGATGCGAGCGGAAAAGCGCTGCATGCAGCAGGAGCGGGAGCAGCCTCTCGGAAACTGCTGCATTAGGTTAATTAGGATTTTATCCATGCCTTCGGACCCGCGCTGCAGCGCTGCACCACTGTCAAGTTAGACACGCGTGCCTGCGCTCCCCTCTGCGTGTGACGGTGCGGGCACACCTGCGCAGGTGCCGCCTGCAATGCTTTCGGCATAGCAACGGGATCCCCGCTTTACTTATCGAAGCGGGCTTTTTACCGAATAGAACAGAAGCCACCCCTCGCTCCACCATCCACCTGCCTTCCTCTAAACTGCCCCGTGCACTTGCTGGCCGCTCGCAACCCCGCCTCCCGCGCCCCCTCCGCACCCCGCGGGCTCCGCGCCCCCCCGCTCCCCGCTCGGCCCGGGGGGACGCCGCGGGCCGCCCCCCGCCCCTGCCCGGCCGGGGAGCACCCACCTGGCGAAGGCGAGGCGGGCCGGCGGGGGGCGAGGGGCCGCCTCCCGGCGCGGGGGGCGCGGGCGAAGCCATCTTCGGCTCCTTCCCGCCGCCGCCCCCCTCCTGTCAGCCCCCCGCGGCCGCCACCATGCCGGGGAGCCGCGGGTGACCTTGGCGGGGCGGTGGGCGGCTGGGGGTGCGGGGGGTGCGGGAGAGCGGCGGCCGCGCTCCCGATGGATGAGCTCACGGACACATCGGCGGCTGCCGGCGGGCGGCGCGGGAGGAGGACCCGCCTCGTCCTCCCCCTCCCCGCCCGACACACACACACACACACGCACACACACACGGTACACCCCACCCGCGATCACAGCCCCGAGCTCACGCACACGGCTCCTGCACATCTGCCGGCCACGCGTGCTGAACACGCGGGGGCTTTTGTTTTAAATGACAGCGTTGTGTTGCACCTTCCCCCTCGGGCTCCAAGTGTCAAAACACGGGGATAAACCCGCGGCCCGGCGTTGTAGAGAAACGCGGGTATCCTCAGCTGTGCTTGTCCTCATATCCCACCCCTCTGCTCGCAGGGCTTTAAATCCCCGAGTGCCTCTTGGACATTGTCTGGGAGGATGATGAATGAGGGAGAATTCCTCCCTGCTGCCTGTATTCGCATCTTTTAAGGCCAGGGGGAACCCTATGATCTGAGAACCTCATCTCCCACATACGACAAGAATTTCTGGGAATACAAATTTCCTTTGAAAACACACCCCGAACAGCTGGCGAAGCTACAACATACGCGTCAGGAAAGCGATTTAAAATGACCAAGTTAAGATAAATCCATTCCATCCCTAGGCAAGCGGTTCCAATAACTAATGACACTAATTTATCTCCAAATTTCAACCACGGGAGATCACTACACCCCTGCCTCCCTTTCTGTCCAAGGAAACCTTCACTCGTTCACATTTAGATGGCACCATGTCACAAATCCTCACCAAAATCCCCGTCTCCTTAACAGAGCAATCTGCTATGAAAACAAATGATCCCCTTATTCAGCAGAGAATGAATTTGCTGCTTCACTCAAGTTCCTTTCCAAAAATAGTTCGTTCTTTAGCACGAGGTGTTGGAAAACCGTAAATCAACATTTATTCCCCTGCGAAAGTCGTACGGGTGCCCTGTCCCAGCCTGTCATCACATCAGCCTTCCCGCATCCCGGCGCCATCAGCTAAAAACAGCCCTGGGAAGCACAAACTCCAAAGTCGCCATCATTTCCAGCGCATTAGGGAGATGCTAAATTTACTCCAACTTGCTAATTAATTTAACAACTACTTAGTCGCGTTTGCATCGGGATTTAGCCAATACCTTTAAGCCCCACCTCCAGTTCCGTGTCCCTACATCCGTTCCCTGCTGACGCCTTGGCAGCTTTTTGTAACACCTGGCACGTCTTTTGCTGAACAAGAGCCACCGGCTGTGTGAAGGGAAAGCACCGTTCTTCCTCACTTGTGGAACGCTGCAGAGGACATTTTTCCAAAACCACACCAAAGAAAGGTTTCAGCTGCTTGCCTGACTTCTGTTACCACTCTCCATCTCCTGGTCCATCCAGATGGAACGCGTGTCCAGGTCACCTCTGTCACACAAGGGCGCATCTCCTCCTAAAATCCTGCCACAATGTTATAGATACATATTCTATTGTTGGCTTTTTGCAAATATTAAAATGAATGTTGTATGTATAAGGTTAGAAAACGTTATATTAATATAGTTCCTTCTATTTCTGTTATTGATAAAACTTAGAAATAGTGGTATAATATACATATATGTTGAGCTATGGCATAGTATTAAAGCAAAAGCTATTTTTGTTTGTATAACCCAAAGACTGAAAAAGAGAGACCTCCCTCCATTCTTAGATTATCTTGTCCAGATGAGGACAGCAGTGACCAGAGCTCTGGGGGAGGAATTTATTGCATTTCTGTTATCAGGGAATGTAAAACTGGGTGGAGCCAAGAAAATTGATTTATTGGGAAGGGGACGAGTCAAAAACTAAACAAAGAAACATCCAAAACTTAAGAAGAATGTATGAATATGTATGAGAATTTATGGATATGTAGTAGGGTTCTGTTTTTAAGGGACAATCCTTTGTAAGCAAGGTGTGCTCTCTTGGCTGAATGCAGACACACCCAGCTGTATCTGTATTCTTTATTTTTATCCCCTAATTGTCTTTCTATTAAACTTTTAAATTCTATAAAAATTATGTGAATCTCGTTTCTCACAACAACCAACAGGTTTATTCCTGGGAGGTACCTGCACATCTCCAGCATCCTTCAGGCTGGCAAGGTAGCTCAGGAACTCCGGGGAACTAGATGGATCCGGGTGACAAGGAAAGCTGAGAAGCAGTAACAGCTGGTAATAGGTGATGGGAATTGGAGACTTGGTTATCAAAAAGGGTGGAGCAGAGGGAGTCACTGGAAAACCAAGTCCCTGGTGAGAGGAAAGCAATATTCTGGCCATGACCACATGTCCTGTATTTAAAGATTCCAGGGAAGCTTGGAATACTGTTCCTGCCCACACTCAGACTTAAGTTTCCCTTCTGGTTTCTTCCAGATCTATTTTACCACTTACTTTCAAAATAGTTTGGCTTTTTTGCTCCTTTCTTGTCTCCCAAACCTTTGCCAGGTGAAGGGCTTTCCTTACCTGTGGACTCAAGTACAACCCATTCTAAGAACAGAGCTGCTGGGGAAGAAATCAAGGACATAATAAAATTCCTGGGGGTTCCTAGGAAGTCAATCTAGTTGAGAGAGGCTCCCTGTGGTTCCCACCTGTCCAAACAAAACCCCCTTTTCCACTGCTGATCTGGCTTAGTGTTGTCACATCAGAGGTGCAAAAATGGGCCAAAAGTGAGAGGGAGACACCTGCTAGGAAAAAAAACAATCAGAAAAGCCTTAGCAGGGATGATCCCTTCTCCTGTCCCCATCAAGGCTGCTTGAAAGCCATGTTTCTAAACCAGGCTCCTCAGCTTTGGCTTCAGCTACAGCTCTGTGCCAGCAGGAGCTGTCGATGGCACCGGGAGAGGAGCGCAAAGGGAGGCAGAAAGAAAAAATCTGACTGGAAATTAGTTGCAGTGCAGAGTAGCTGTGATTTTTCAGGACCGCCTAAGGGACTTGGATGACCAGTTCCTACTTAATTGGGCATTATAATTTCCTAGGCAGCGTTGAAACCCTCTGCCAAGACTTAGGAACCGTTCATTTCCACGTCCAGCTTTGGGGAGCAGCCCTTTCTGTCCCAACACACAGTACAAGCTTCACCTTAATAAAGAAAACCATTTTTCTGCTCCAAGAATTGAGTTTTTGTGATGAGGACGTCTCTTTCCAAGCCACCCTTGTGTCCTTGAGGAGACTGTTTCTATATTTCGATATTAACTCTGATATTGTTCCATTTCTCATTGATAGCTGCAGGTCCTGGGTTAAATTTAGTTCCTGTACACGGCCTGCTAACAGACTTCCAGCCTTGTTCCCCCACCACTTAAAGTAGTCTCCCCTATGCCTGGAGTTAGAATCCCCCCTTGGCACAGCTTTGCCCTTTCGCCTACTTTTCCACTTGGGCAGTGATTTTACACTCCAGTTCCTTTTGGATGAACAGCCTGTAAGATTCACGGAACTGCTTTTCTCGCTGAAATATTTCTAGTATCAGGCTCCAAGCACTCTACTGTGATCCTTTGAGCAGGCTCAGAGCTCGGGAGTTTCCCGAGGGATGCTAACCCTGGGCTTAAATACCAGGGCCAGGTTTACTCAGCCTCCCGACTCAGGACCTGACATAAAGACCAGGAGTTCCTCCCTGCTGACGCGGTCATTGCTCCGGTATCAGAGCAATTAGCAGAGAATTAACAGCGAGGTAACAGATAAAAGGAGCTCGACCTCACCCTCGCCAGCTGCTGTGTGAAGGGAAGGATGCTGGGTGTTACATCTACAGACCATGAGCTGTCACGCCCGTACCATATGAAGAGAAAATTTGAGTGCTGCAGCAAGCAGCATGGCTGCTCCTTCTAGTCATGCCTCTATTGCTTTTCCATTTTACAGCAACAACCCCTTTGGGTAAGGGCCCTCCTCTGACTGTGCGAAACGTGACAGGCAAAAAGCTGGGCTGGATTCTCATCTACAACCACTGGGTTGTGTTAAAAACCATCAATCCATACTTCCCGAAGGTTTGCCAGCGAGCCAGGCTGCAGGACGTCTGTGTGGCTGCTGCCTGGCAGCTCTGCAGCACGGAACACGCAGTGAGATGCGCCGCCTCGGGAAATCAGCCGGTGCGGCGTGATGGAGAAGAGTGCTGCCTGCAGACAGGTCTGCACACAAAGCGAGAGCACCATGGAAACTGCCGGAGAACAAAGGAGCCACAGAGAAGGTCGGAGAGGCGAGCTGTGCCAGGACCTGCACAGAGGAATGTCCGAAATACTTCTCTGTGCCTGCTGTGTTCAGCTCCCGGAGCTGCAGCCCCCACCGCGCTGAACTGGGGCTCGCCCAGGGATTGCAGCGGGCTCTGGGCTTTGCTTCTTCACCTCTGATGAGGAAAATTAGGAATCGTGACAAGCAGATTCCGCAGAGGACTGTGTTTTCCATCTCCAAGGTGATGATGTAAAGTAGGGCAGCCCGCAGGGAATACACAGAAAAAGCATTTACTCCTCAGTAAGGACTGGAAAAGAGCCTACTAGAAGGGATAATAAGCAGGAGTTAAAAGACATACTTTGCCCTCCAGAGGCTCAGGGGCTATTTCGGGGAACTTTCAGCATCTGTTTTCCCCATTTTTTTTTCTTTACATCTTCCAAGTGCCAACTGCTGGAGCAGTGTGCTGAGTTCAAGGAAACCTCGGTCCCACTGGGTATGTGGCTGCTCTGATTTGTTCCTCCTTTGAACAGCTGCTGCTAGCCAAATCTTCATCTAATTTGCTTTAAGACAAGTGCACGGAGCGATCCCAGCACATTGCAGCTAGGGGAGTCCCCACTGTACGCTTTTCCTCTAGTGGCTGCGCCGTACAGCAGCATTCAGACTGTAGCAGGGGCACGCTGACACACCAGGCTCACCATCCATCATCTCCTCTAGCTCAAGAAGGGCTGAAACACGATGTAACTGGAGCTTTTGGTCTAGAAATCCTGATGGATAACAGCAGTGTTTACTCCTAGGATGGAGTGGTATTTATAGATCTAGTGGGTTTTCCCCCAGATAACATTTGTATGCCCCTGACAAGCACCAGGAAACAAGCCCTAGCAATTCCCACACTGCCTGTAATGATGTTGAAAAACCACAGCGTGACATTGCCAGTTCTTTTTCCTCTCCAGTGGCTCTGAGTCTCAGTGACAGATGAATACAAAACAGATGGGATGGTGGCAGAACCTCATCAGATGGACCTGACGGGGCCTCAAGCTGCCCATGCTATCACATAGATCAGTGTCACATGACGCTGGGCTTTGTACTTGGATACAGAAAGCCACACACTGGCTTTAGTCTTTTGTCCTGTCCAAATGTCACGATCCTCATTTTGATATTATGCAGAAAGTAGACTTTAGAAGATGTATCTATATTTCATCAACTTTCTGTGCTAACCTTTGAAATGGCACTGCTCTAGTGCAGTGTAAAAAGGCTTCATGAATTGCTGCATTTAAAAAATCAAAAACACTAAGCAAGTATCTGGTCTCACTAGATTTTTGTCATGCATGCTTCTCAGATCGCTGTTACTTCACAATTTATGGTTATTTAATAGCCATATTAATTGGAAATACTTGTATCTGGCCACAGCAACAAATGTGACATGTCCACTCAGTCCGAGAGATCCCTGCGAGCTGTTCTGCGAGCATCTACAGCAGAGCCATGTCACTGAAAAATAACATCTCTTCCCTGTGACATAATTGCTCCTTGCCTTACCCACAGCAGATGTTCCCAAGGGACACTCACTGCACTCACACCACGGAGACAGCTTGCTGAGGCCAAGAATATCAGTCAGATTCTTGCTGATCTACAGCCACCACATGTGCAGCCCCCTGCAGAAGGGTCTGTCCTGCCTCTGCATAGAGCCACCCTCATGTCCCTCTCAGGAAACATTGTGCCATGCTAGGAGAGGTGAAGGCCAAAATCCCACTTCATTGGGAAGTAGAGTTGCTTGGTCAAGCTGGTGTTGTCAGAGGGGTCTGGTGGATCAGCTCCTCTCGGGAGGTTTCCGGTCAGGCTTTAGCCATGATGCAAACCCCAAGAGAACAGATCCCCTGTGGTACCTTGTCACTTCTCATCCTCATCACAGCTAAAGCCAGACATGAGGGAAAAAAAATGGTTTTAAAATTAACCCTTTGAACGTGGCTCAGGGCCTCTCTGGATGAGGCAGCCATGGAGATTTGGAAAGGCTGAAATCAGAGATGCTGATGAACATCTGCCCATCCAGCAGGACACACCATTTGCCATAAAGCAACCTTCCCACTGGGAGAGTGGAAAGGAACATTTTCTGGGCAAGCTTTTCCCAGTGCAGGATGCCAGCAGAGCAGTTACAGAAACCATCCTCTGTGTTTCCCTTCTGGTTTCTTCCAGGTCTCACCCACCAGACCTCACCCAGAACACACAGAAATAGCTCCATTTCCCCCCAGAAAGTGCCACCTCACATCCAAAGGACAAGTTATCCTCTCCATCTATCACATGGCCACGCTTGGCATTAGCTCTCCCAGCTGTACCTCCACATGGTGAAAGATCCCAGCCACCCCTTTCCAATAAACTCCTCAGGAATCTCCCCAAGGAAGGGGCTCTCTCTCTTCTGCATGCACCACTTGGCTACGAGCTGCTTTAATCCATTTCAATTTCCCTTACAATTGTTGCTTTTGCACAACAAAAGAAATTATACATCTATATATATATATATATATAAATTATAGACACATAATTTAAGATTAAAAAAATGTGATGTTCCCAATCAACAAAGCCAGCAGGTGTTTAAAAGAGTGGGACACACTCTCATGCCTCCCCTAAAGGCAAGATTCCAACCCAGCAACAAGCTACGTGCCCATGGTAAAACACTTGGACGACAAATGGGATATAAAACACAGCACAGGAGTGGTAATCAGGGCACCTGAAACTGGGGATGTGGTGCCAAATTCAGGCTTAAAAGCTGCAAAGCGGCTCTGCGTGTGTGTCCCTGCTGGAAGCTGCGGATGACCGGCTCTCCACTGCAGCCGTACCTATATTTAGTTGTACTCAGGGAAAGAGGTGGCTATAGAAATACATCTGTATCTGCAGCCTAAACCCAGTTAGGCTACACAGCTCCACGTTTCAACACCCAAACAATTTTCAGTATTTTGCCTTGATTGTAATCATGTTGTTCTGGTTTTTCTATCAGTGTTAGAGCGTGGCAAAAGGACGCAGATCAGAGCTGGAAAATTTCAGAAATGCTGGTGGGTAAGGAGGTGATGAGAGCTGGAGGGAGAGGTTCACCTTTACTCCTGGCAGCCAGCAGCAAAAAGAGAAGAAATAGGCATAAAAGGAAGATAGTAAAGGAAAAGGAAGACTGTGTGAATCAATAAGGAAAGGGAAATTAATTCCATCTTGCTTTACTTTTTCAAGACACTGTGTTTTTTCCACAGCTCTGCTTTTTACATGTAAAAATTACTTTGGTGCATACACAGACCTTAACCAACAGGTCAAGTACACTTTGTACACATGGAAAAGGCTTTCTAGGCTAAACCTTGCAAGAATTTACCTATTGAGGCACCAGATATGATGGGCATGATCTGAGACAGCAGCTCTGTTCCCAAAACACTCACCGAACCAATAACACAAAGCACCAGGTTTGTAACAGAATGTTTCAGTGTGTAACAAGTACGGGGAACACAAGCACCAGCCACCGGGTGCTTCTGTTTTGGGAGCTCTTTTTGGGAGAAAACAAACCAAAACAACGAAGAAAAATGAGTAAGGCACGGAGGTGAAGAGGTATTCAGCCATATCTGCCCCACACATCATTCAGGGGTAGCAGAAACGGATCATTCTTCTTTCCCAAAATAAAAGTATACAGCCCAGCTGACCCCAGCGCCGTTTGTGTCTCCAGCCCAGGACAGCTGGAGCAGCTTTGCCCTCTGCTGGTCCCGGGAGGACCCTCAGCCCAGCCCAGGCAGGAGCCTCCCTGTCCCAGGACACCTCCCGGGGCTGTCATCCTCACCCCCAGCCCTTCCCAGGCCGTCAGAGCAAGGATTATTAGATACTGCATAGGACTTGAGGAGTTGTCAGCTTGGCCAGGGTAGTAACATCACAGTGGGAATGAGAAGTTTGGAAGAAGAGTAAAAAAACCCCAAAAAACTAAATATGATGGAGCTGAAGTCCCTGCTCCAGCCCAGAATGTTAAAAGGGTTAGTCAAACAGCCTTAATTAAACCACACCATACTGGAAGGCATTTCCTATCAGACTTGGACTCCTCAATGCATTCCAAGTGCTTTCATTCACACACATCACCAGGAGTGCACACTGCAAGGAAACATTGGGAAACAGCATTCCTGGCAGCCAACTGCTTCCAAGGAGTGCACAGGGCCAGGGCAGAGAGACCCCAGGTAGCCAGCCCCTCTGCCCACAGAGACACCACTCATTCCCAGGTGCCAGAGCGGGTTTGACCCTTCCCTTCACCCCTCTCCCAATTGTTTTGCCTCTTGAGGAGTTGGTTTGGTTCCACTCAAAATGCCACAAGGCGAGAAAAGCACAGCAGTGTTTGTCCAGCACAAAACCAGTCACCTTGGCAACAGCCAGCAAAGCTTTCCCAGCATCTCCTGCTTCGTTTTCTCCCGCTTTTGCCAGCATTGGTGTGACTTGGGTGACGGCTACGAGTGCCAAGTATGCCGTCAGCACCGCTCCTGGCAAAGGCAGGGGTGAATACAACAAGAGCTGGGCTGGCTCTGCTGCAAACTAAGGGAAACTTGTGTGCTGCCAAGCCTCCTGGGAACCAGCAGCTTCCTGACACCATCCCCAGCAGAGCCATCCCTTGTAGGTTAAGATAACTGCTCTACTGCCTCACTCAGGCAATCTCAAAGTCACCCAAGCATACCTGATCTAATTATTTCTCCAGCACTGTGCAGCATTATTCCCATGATTTAATCCTGCCCGGGATCATTAGACACCGTAGTACCGTTAAGAAAGCAATTATGACACTGACCTATGTTTTCAGGGACCTGGGCAGGCAAGTGCCTTTGTCATCTATCAGAAGGTAATTTCCTAATGTGATTTAGAACATCTCAAGAAAAAGATAATTTACTTACCTGCTGGCTTTCAAGGATGCCTTGAAGTCTGACTTAAACTAGGGTACGGCGAGTATCTTAGGGGGAAAAACCCCCCAAAACACAAGTATTAGCTGTGTAAAATAAACCAGGCAGAAGAGGTTTGCTCCAGGTGATGGTAGGATGAGGACAATCAAAGAAACATTAACCAAAGGTGCAAAATCAAGTGTAAAAAGGCTTTTCCACTCTGCAGGGACAGGTAGAAGGGGCAGTGGGGTAGCAGCATTACGTGTGAGTGGGATACTGTGCTGAGTGGGGGCCACTGGCTACTGAAAACCAGCAGGTCCAGTAATCCTGGAGTATCAGGCCTGTGTTCCACTAAAACCAGTCCTGCTGCTGCCATGCACAGTCTGCAACTCGTGAAGAGAGGTAAAAATATGAGTGCTAAAAATAATTTCAGATTCAGCCCCGTGCTGGGTCACAAAGAGCGGAATCAATGCTGGGTTCTGCTCCAGGCAGATGGATGGTAATGTAATGATGTTATTTCAAAACACTCAGTCCAGGGAGACAGAAAAATCAGCAACAACAAAGGACCACTCCAAGGTTAAGAACTCCTACAGTTTGACAGTATCATACTGAATTTCTAAGTAAAATGTATTTATTGGGGAAAAAAAAAAAAAGGGAAAAAGTCAGTGTAGGAAGCTCCTCCTAGAGGTCAAACAGAAGTTGCTTTAGGGATGCAGTTCTTGGGCTGGTAAAACTCAACAACCAGATGGGGAAAGACAGCAGCAGCAATTAATTGTCACTAAAGAATTAATTGTGTACTCAGAGAAAAAATACACAAACCATTCTGGCACGCTTGAGAACCCAAGCTTCTTTTGTAAAAACATCTAGGCCGTCCTCTCCATTCCTGTCTTCTGAATTTAGTAGCAAAAATTCTGTTATTAACTCCTTCAGGAAGTACTAAACACCAACTGGCCTTCCCTGCTGGAGCAGATTGCTGCACTGGTTTGGAGAAGGAGAAAGAGAAAATTGATGTTTAAGTGCAAGGAATTAACCTGCATAAATATGGAAAGAAACAGAAGGGTGACTTCTATGTGTTCAAGCTAGGAATTATTAATAAACGAGCAAAACTCCCCAACTCACGCTTTTGCAGTTCTGTTCCACTCTCCACCAAACATCAAAAGTCTGAATCATTTATGACCTAAATTATTTATAACACAGATATATTTTTGACTTAAATGGATTTCAGCAGCAAAATCCCAAGCATTTTACCCAGGGTAGGCTGTGGGGTTTATTTTTTTCCCTTTCTGTGTCACCCAATCTCTCACCCACCTAAGAAAAGAGTTAAAGATTTGATAACAATAAATTAAAAATGCTGGAATTGGACTAACCAGGAATCCTGCAGGAGTGCCTGGCATACAGGTTAGCTCCTGCTTTTCCCCTGCAGCCCTCTGGGAGGAATCCTCCATACACCATTTCCAAGAACCATCAGCGAGCCCTTCCCCTCCAGCCCCCAAATCTACTCCCTTATCTTGCACTCTTCCCCTCTGCATTCTTGTTATCTGCAGTCTGATCGCTGCTACTCCCTCTCCATTCAATCCTGCCCCACCGGCAAACTCAGTCAAACCTTCTGGAGAATTCCAATTTCACCTTTAATTTTCCCTTTTTTCTGATTGCTGGTCTCACATTAAATACCTGAAAACCATTAAAATCACCATCCTAACTTCTGAACTACACAACTTGAACACTTATCTGCAAGTGAGTAACAAGATGAACCAAACACACTCCCATTTCTTCCTCTGAAGAGTCTTCTAAAAAATAAAAGATGTCTAAATTCAGTTCAGTGTGTATTAATACAAGTAAATTTCCTTCCAGACTCCTCAATGGCAGATTTCCTGCCAGCCCTACCCACTTGAAAATAACAGAAGCTTATTCTACTCTATTTTGTAACAGCTTGATGGACTAAAAAGAGGCCTAGAGAGGTTTATGTAGCATTTATCACTTTTATTATTCATAGTCTCATAAAAAGCAAATGGAAGAATAAGAGATACACAACTGAAATTTGCCAGCATTTTATTTTATAACCTAGTGTATAAAACATACAAAAACAAACAAAAAAGAAAACAAAAACAAAAACCAACCAACCAAACAAAAAAATCCCAACAAACTGGAAGTGAACTAAAGGAAGATCTCATAATACACATGTTCCAAAAAGCTTTACCTAAGGGCTCAGAAGCAGTAAACATTCAGCCTATTAAAAATGGGATTCAGAACCAATCTTCACACTTGCAGCCTGCACAGTTATGGATCCAAGGGTTTAGTTGCTGTAAGCAGTGACAGATGTGAGGGCTGGATTTGGTTGTTTTGTCTGGAATACCTACAGTTCACTTCCAAGCTCACCATCAACCCTGGTTAGTTGTCATCAGTGAATCGAATGTGTTTGCTTGTCTGTTGAGTCTTCTCCAGTCGCATCCTTTCAGCTTTGGCAATCAACTGCAGGCAGGGAAAACGATGGGGAAAATTAGAGGGAAAACTACATTGTTAGGATTTGACTTTACAGTCAGGGATATATTCTATCCCCCCTTCCTCCCAACATGGTTGAAGACATTGAAATTGCAATTTCAAAATCCTAAAATACAGCCTCATGCAGGAAGTTAAAGAATTCTATCCTTTTATTAGATTTGTTTTGCTACTGATGTACAAAAAACAAGGCTAAATCACCCTAAAAAAAAAAAAAAAAGTACTTTATGAATATTGTGGAATTGTAAACAAGAAAAAACCCCACAAATCCCCAGCACAACACAGAAACTTTACATGAACCCACTCAAGAAAAACCACAGCACAGGAAAACCACACAAAAAATAAAGAACCCTCATAAATCCACACGTGAACAAATATATAAACACACTGAAAACACACACAAAACACACATGCCACAAAAAAACCCCAAATCCAGGCAGAAACATTCACACTGAAATCACAAATTCACATAACAACACGCACAGAAACCACAAAACCTCTAAAACCCATACAAGAACATAAAGAAAGCATAAATTGAAACTGCAAAAGCCACAAATCAACACAAAACCACACCTAAAGGCCCATAAAACCCCCACAGGATCCAACACGTGAACACACTCAAAGGCACATTCAGAACTCAGAACTACCCCCCTGCAAAAAAAACAGCTTCCCTAAAAATAACAGAAAAAACCCAAACCCACTAAAAAAACACCAAAACCCTGAAATTATGCAACCTGCCAAAAAATACCCACATGAAAAAATGACCAAAACTCTCCCAAGCCTCTCAAAACAAGTACTCTTCCCCAGTACAAGAAGACCACTAAAAATACATATAAAACCCTTAAACCCCACAAAAACAGTCAAAGGCATGTACAGAACCCACAAAAGCCATCCCAATATACACAAAACCACACATACCAGGAGCCACAAGCATGAGAAACCACACAAAAATGCACTCACACATAACACAAAAATACACACAGAAACACCAGCAAAAAAAAACCAAAAAAAAATAAAAATCCAAAATCACAAACCCCTCAAAAAAAAAAAAAAAAAAAAACCAACTGAAAAAAACTCCAAACAAACAAAAAGCCCTAAAAACCCAATCACCATCAAAAACAAAACAGAAAACCCAAACAAAAACCCACAGCAACTTTTCTGCTGGGAACTACTCAACCATATTAGCTGGTGTTGTGGGGAACTTGCACCCCAGGCAGTCCAACGTGCCAGATTTGAACAATTTCACATACAAATCAAATTATTTATTAGTTCTGCATACAACCAAGTCCTGCACACAGCACAGAGGTGCACGTTGTGCTGCCACACTCACTGTGGCAGTCAGGATTTGAGGCTTTCCCAACCAGTTTCCAGCAATAAAACTGACCTAAAGATGGCTTACTTTTATTTTCTGGTGCCTAAAAAAGCCCATTTTAAAATAACTCAGCCCTAAGAGGAACAGAGGACTGTGGTTTATTCCTTCAACATATGGGATGGAGAATGACAAACACGGGAAGGGAAGCTCTGAGTGTTAAATCCCATTCCAGAATTTGAAAGAGGCCTCAAGGATTTCCATTTCTAGCTCATCAGCCCAGTAGCAGCACCTATGTAAAAGCACACTGCTACTCCTGAATCCAGCCAGGGATCCAGCCATTCCATGGATACCCGGGTCACAGAAACAGGGAAATGTCTTCTGGAGTGGGAGCTGTCCCACGGGCCACAGACAGGCTCAGTCTTGCAAGGATACAGATGAGCCCCAGGCAGCATCAGGAGAGTGGGTTGTGCCCAGACATTCCCACCATCCCCTCCTTTTCCACTGCAAATTATTCCGCCCTTGACAAATACTCAATTCTCACTCCCTCGCCAAATGCCTTTCACATCCACCACCCCTCCCACCCTCTTAAACTTCCTCCTTCTCCCCATGGAAGGGGGTCCAAGGTGCAAACGAGGTTCAGCAGCACCTCCCCCCAGGAGATGAGGATCCAAGCAGGAAGCTTGCAGGCACTCACGCCTTGGCTTTGGCAACCAGAGACTCCAATCGGTCTGGAGTTTAAGGCTACAGACTGATGAATTGCTTTAGGTCTGAATCAAGTGGCACTGCCCTAAAAAGCAGCTCTGGCTGGAAGTTTTCCATCTGTATCAGTAAATCACAGACGTGGGTTTTATCAGGCAGTTAAACAGACAAAAGGGAAGATGGATTGGGAAGGGGCAGCAGAGGGAAGCAGAGAGGTGACAATCTACCCAGGGCCGGGGGAAAGACACTTTTTCACTCCAAAGGATGGCCAGGCCTTTTCAGAGGAACCTTGGGATAGCCTATCTCTTTTGGACATCTGGTTTATTATAGGAACTATGCCAGAGGAAGTGAAATCTTTACCATTTGCTTTGGTTTGGGGCACCGCACCAGCCATCTGCTGCAGTGATCCTTAACCCTTATCCTGAGGAAAACCAAGTAGGCCTGGACTTTTTAGAAGACATGGAAAAGAGGAATCTTAAACTGCCTCAACTCAAACGTTGTGTGATGCCTGTGGTGGGATGCAGTGCATCCATTTTAACACTGATTCAAAGAAAATGTAAGATGCCTTAATTCCAAGTAGAAAGCAGCTAACTGGAAAAAAGCTCCACTTTGAAATCCTGTAAGGGATTTCAAAACGTTATTAACAGATAGACCTTGACAAGAAGGGCACATTAATGGCACATTTTACTCAATATGTTCAGTTATCAAGTATTATATTACTTTTTTATACCTTTGAAGCCTTCAAAAGAAATCACCTTGGAAATACTAAAGTAAAAAAATTTCCAACAGGAAAATATTTATGAAGAGAAAATTATTTTTTTATCAGCAATCTGTATTTTGGCAATACAGCAAGTCAAAAAGTAGAGAAGGGGTTAAGACTTACTGACTCCAGCCAGGCATTCTTGTCTTGATGTTTTGCTTAACAGCCTTAGCATTTAAATAGAATTCCCTGGCTTTGAAGTTCACACCTCCCTGTGTGGCAAGGTGATGGGCAGGGGGAAGGAGCAGGACTTTGCATCCTTGTGCTGCCATTGTTAGGCAGAGCTGAGACAGTTTGTATTTGCAAGCCTAGCTGAGGTACATTACTGCCCAATTTACACCAGCTTGGTCAACAAATACCAATCTTCAAAAGATGAAGGAGAGAAACTTGAGAGCAAGGGCTCCTACTGTCAAAATTCAAGTCAAAGGTCTCACTGGCACTTTTGGTTTAAAAAAGTAAAAGTACATTAAAAAAAACACAACAACCTGGCAGCAATCAGAAAAATGTTGTAAAGCAGTAGTTTTCAAATTCGCTTTCTGCTCATATTAAAGAATAATGGCTCAAATCAATGCCGGTTTTAGGCTTTTAAGGAAATTAAATTAGACCTTTGGGCAAATTCTTTATGCACATCTTTGTTTAAAAAAAACAAACCTTATTTGTCTGCAGGATCTCTGAAAGAACACTCACATAAACAGGATAAGTCATGCAAAATATGCCTTGTACAAGATAAGGTTTTGACCTGTATGACTGCTGTTCCTTTAGGTCAATGAAGTATTTATTTTCCATTTTATATGGGACAGCACTTTTTCCAAGCATCCAGGAAACAAAGAGTCTCCAAAGTCAACAACAAATAATTAAGGTCAGATGATTCTGAAGTTTTGCAAGCCACAGCAAAAAAAAATTCAGGCTAAAGCCAACTCAGAAACCTTATCTGGAGTATGTGTGAAGCAAACCTGGCAATAAAACCTCTGTGAAATACTCTCTGGCTCCTCTCTGTCAAGTCAGGGATCTTACTGGCTTAATCAAGGAACCCTTCCTGCCTGGAAGGATCTGCTGGAGCTGGAGCAGAGGCTGCAGCCTGCAAGTTCATTGCAACACTCCCTGGAAGCTGCAGCCCCACAGGCACAGCGAGGAGAAGGCTGCAATCTCCCAGTTTGGAACTGGAAGCTGTACAGCTATGGATGCTTGCAGCAGCACTCAGATTTGGCTGGCTCAGAGCGGTCACTCTGGTGCATGGGCTCCTGCACACTCTGGGAACACAGCAGCATTCGCCACAGCACGAATAAAACTGTGTTCATTGTGAGGGGAAATGAGATTCATTCTCAAGAAAATGATTTTCTGGGTTAGAACTAGAGATTTGAGAGCGTAGCACTAGACTTAATTTCACTAGAGCACATCAAGACTACTTAAGTTATTAATGAGCTCATCCAGACAGGGTTTCAAAAGAAATCCAGCTTACAAATTAAGTTCAGGCCTTTAGTCATGGACTTAACTTTCTCCAATTGTCCCTGTAATGACAAGCCCTGCTCTTGTCAACTGCAGCAGGACAGCCACACTCTCTACTTTGTGGCTGTAAAACCCTGCTGCCAAGTCAGAGGGAAGTGATTTAACAGAATTAAATACACAGAGTATCAAAAGAGGTGGAACAATGCAGAAACATTGTAGCTGCGATTTGCAGTTACCTTCTCAGTACCCCGCTTCTTCTCTCGAGGCTGGTTCAGCTTAGCTTGCCTGTCCACCAAAATCTTCTGCCAGTAACGTTGTTCATGGTCACCTTGGGGGGAAATTAACATCGAGGAATGTCAATAAACCTAGCCAGGAGAAGTGGGTGAAACCCTTCCTAAGATGAAAATAGCTGTTAGGGAAACCCAACAAGTACTTTGCCACTAGTCTTAAATTTCCTGTCCACAGAAGCCATATGGAATTGCTCTCTACCTGTCATCAGCAAAAGGAGCTGAGTTTTAGCTCAAGTTTGACCACAGCACAGGCAGACCGCTTTGATTTACTGATGTACTCAACCTCTGATACATTTTAAACAACTACCAAACAGGAGGGAAAAAAAGGTAATTAACTGTAAGAACAACTGAGACTATTGTGTTTCATCAAAACCATTGCCTGGGGACTTCAAGAGCTGTCAGGAATATCTGGACATGGACAGCAATACAAAAGCAAAAAATTCTGCAGCTCTTCTCAGCAGCTGCTTTGCCACCTTCTGGTTCCTTCTGGTTTGTGGTGTAATTACCAGAATGGGAATTCTGTGATATCATTTTGCACGATCACAGGGCTCACCTTCAGCCACAGGGAAGTTTCTGAAGGATCTCAGAAAAGATTCCTGCAAAAGTTAGCATCTAAACATGATCACAGATGCTTTACCATCTTGCCAGATAACAAGCTGAAGATACTTAAAGTCAAATCCTGAAGAGTAAAATACTACTGGGAAATCTTTAGTCCCTGCTGTAGAAAGCATTAAAGATTCTTTGCTTTTCATCTCTCACCTTCTGCCACTGAGAAAAACAAAAACCTTTACTGTGAGTCCCTTGTGCATTCCTGGAAAGCTTTTCCATTCTCATTTCAATGAGCCAGTTAGAAAAAAAAAATAAATCTTAAGACTATGAATGGAATGCTCCTAGAATGTAGTACTTACTCCTAATCTCCTACTACACTCTCATGAAAGGATACAAAACCAGGGACAAACAAACAGACACGGAGCAGGAAGCTGTAGAACACAAAATTTGAGGTTATTTCTAGATCCCTGAAACACAGAGCACACAGGAGACAAATCTATCTCCAAATGACATTAGCAGCACTCACTGAGTCTCCAACTTCAATTAACTTTGATGTGATCATGAAGGTTAATGCTTCCATCAAAGCTTCTCCTCCTGCAATCCTTAACTGGCATCTACATCCCTGCACCCATGGGACTGTGTCCTAAATGACGTTTAGGCAGGAGTGGGGTAAAATATTTAAACACAGATGAGGCAGTCTCTAATTGATTGTTTAACCTGTTGTTTGGTTTTTTCCCCCCCATATTTACAATTATTGGTGCATCTCTCAAATACAAAAGTTTTATGAATACACCAAGTTGGACAGACTTTCTCTTTTTTCTATCCCTCAGTCCCACAAAGAGGCTTCTCCACACTTGGCAAACTAATCCACTCTAATACGAGACACAAATTTAGAACAGCACAGTAATTTCAGAATGAAATAACACACATTAAAATAATCAAGTTGAAAAGTGGAGCCCTTAAGAACCCTTCTTGTTCTGGCCTAAATTATTCAACTTCCTGAAAAATAAAGATCAATTAGTAGGTAAGTGCTAAACCCACTTTCAGGGTATCCATGCTGATAGATCCTTGCCATGTCATTTCACACATATGCTCAGTATTTTCAAGAGTGTCTCCCTTTAAAATTCTTTCACATTATCAGAATGTTCTATTCATAAAGCTGAAATGTGAATTAAGTTCTACAGTCCTTTGCCATTGAAAGTGAAGCATATCTATCTAAAAAGAACAGAATTAAGCTTGTAATGGCAAGCAAAAATCTTAATTTTGCTCCAAATGATGGCATAAAATCCCTTTTAGTTGTATCAATTTCACAGTAATTGCAAAATAAGAAGACTCTCATTAAAAAAAAAAACAACTAAACACACAATCTTCTTCTCCTGAGTTACCTAAATACATCCATAAATTCTCCAGAAACTATCCCTTTCACAGTAAAGGCTTCTCCCATACTTCCATGAAAAAAAGAAGTCTTACCAGTGAGAACTTCGAATTTCCAGTTGTTTTTGATCTGTATTTCTTTGTATGATTTCATGACAGTCTGTGCATCCTCAGGAGTCTTAAAACGGACGTGACATTCGGTGTCTCCCTCCAGCATGTCAACATAAGCCACCTCAGCCAGCACTGCCAGAGCATCCTGTCAGAGCATGAGACAACACACACCATAAATCAGCCTTCAAAAAGAGAACTTAAAAAGAGTGACTTTTGACCATTCCATTTGGAGGTCATTAACATTTTTAAAAAGGTCATGAAGTAGGAGGCAGCAACTGAACTTGGTCATTTAATCGATCAACCTCTTGTCAAAGGGTTTTGAATTGACATTTTTTCCTAAGAAGGTTATAACTGAGTTCTGATTGATGAGCCTGCAACATCTAGCCATCTATCTCTCATCCTCCCCTCCCATTAACAATTTACAGCAGTAATTCCTGGAAATGCTAGGGTATCATTTTACTAATGGAGCATCGCCCATTTATTTCAACACTGCATCTGATTTTTTTTCAAAAGTAAAAACAGTGTACTATAAGGTTGATAGATCTCAGCCTAACAGAAAAATATCCAACTTGATTCTACACATTTAAATGTACAAAAGCAAGCTCATGCATAGCAGATTATTTGAGAAAGGAGCAGTAGTAAAACAACTCTGTATTTATGAAGTGACCTCTGCCTGAAAATTTTCACTGACAGCTGAAGGGAGAAGAGTCACAAACGCTCTTGCAGATGAAGTACTTCACTTGTAATTCCTGCTGTTAGGGAAATTAAGTAGGACCACACATTCCTAGTCAATTTTGTTCACAGCAGGCAGCTCAAGTGAGATGCTTCTATTCAGCCATCACACACTGCTTTTAACCCTCCACTACCAAGGGCAGCCTTAAAACAAAACAAAAATTAAGTGACAACACTGTTAAGATCATTTGAGAGCTGACAAAAGCTACTTTCAAGCCTTACTCTCTTATCCCAAAGTCATCATTTCATGCAAAACTAAAACAGGCCGAAGAGTTTGCAGGAGCTGGCAAAAGTTACTAGCTCTGAGGAGCACCTTAAGGGCAAAATAGGGAAGCAGTGAAGTGTAAAATTAAAACATCAAAATAATATTTAAACTACACTTCAAAGTCCTTTCCAAGCTGTGTGGCATGCATAATTGTTT
Source organism: Parus major (assembly GCF_001522545.3). NCBI lineage: Eukaryota > Metazoa > Chordata > Aves > Passeriformes > Paridae > Parus > Parus major. The sequence goes on from NC_031771.1 coordinate 2,970,514, forward strand.
CCATACAACGAGAAATGCAGGTCAGTTTGGAAGTCTGAGGGGGAAAAAAGCCCTGGCAGCATTGCTTAGTGGCAGTTTGCTCCAAGTGATAGCCTGGTAACACAGCAAAGCCAGGTCTGGTTGTACTTCTGCCTTCCAGTGTGCAACTAGTATGGCCAGAAAAAAACAAAAAAAAAAAAAGAAAAAGGAAAGAAATATTAAAGGAATTTAATATTTCTGCTGTTTAACTTAAACTTTTCTGCTACCCATAGCGTATCAAGGTGTGACACACACTTCTGAAAGCCCAGCACCAGTGAGATGAAGCTTTTCAGTGACAGAGGCTCTCATATTTAGGTTCATGTACACACCAAGCAAGCCTCACACACTTGCAAGCAACCAGTGACTCAAAAGGGCTTTCCTAGTAAGAAATGTTTGATAAACAGCATCAAAACTCGAATTTTAAACCATTCCCTCACTGTCTTGAGTAGGCTGGATACGTGCACCAACCTGAGTAGAAGTTGTTCAAATTCTTTCCAGCTGTTACTCATCCTAAAGTGTAATTTGGGGAAGAAAATGTCCTGTGTGACATGAATGGAAAATTCAGGATCTGGAAAAAGCCTGTTATTTCCTTTGGAAAACTCCATAATATTTCCATTTCAAAAGGATGCAGCTTAAAACTGGTATTTTCCTTAAAAAGAAATGATGTGTGTAACTTTTGGTTTGTGTCATCACACAAAACTGAAGGTATCTAACCGCTTTTTAAATCGAGAAAAACGAGTGCTTGCATTAGGAAAAGAGAGACTGAATCAACAAGTTCCACTGCTGTCACTCTCGCTGAAGTGGAGGTTTTGTCATTGTAAAATTCTTTCTGAAATAAAGAAAATTGGTTTCTCATGCAGAGAGCATTTTCCTGCCCCCAAATTCCCGTTAATGATAAAAACACCATAAACTTTTAAAAATCCCCACAGGTACACTTTTATAGCTCTCCTGTCAGGATGAGTGGCCCAGTGACAAATGCAGAACACTGAAGCAGTCTCCAGCTCCTTTTTTTAAGGAAAGCACTAAAGCATTGCTTATTCTCCTCAATATTTTCATTATAAACTTGACATTGCTCCAAGCACACTAAAGGCTCGGTTTTACTTTGAGACATCCTCCTTTACCCTATTTTGCCATTGAAAAATTTGCCATTAACAGATACTAAAGAAGAATTTGTACTCAGCTACTGGCCAAATAGATGAGAAAAAAAATAAATCAGTGAGACTGGGTGAGATGGTATTCCATATTCAAACATTTGGGGGGCAGGGTAAGAGGAAAGGCTAACAGCTACCCTGAGGTTACAAAGGCATTACCTTGATCTGCTTCCTGCCCGGCAGGGGCTCGGTGCTAATGATCTTCACAATTACTCCGCTGACAAACTGAGGCCCCATTGTGTTGGCCTTGGCGGGAGGGGCACAATCTTCACCGGTGGCTGGTCAAGTTAAAAACAGGGTGGGGGGAAAACAGAAAAAAAGTTTTTACATTTATTAGGTCGAAAAAATGAGGACATTATGAAAGCGTAGAAGCACCAAATACTGTTACTTCAGACCGAGGTTTATTAAACAAAGGTTTAAGATTGTGCATGTGTTTGAGTCAATTCTATTAGAAAAAAACAGTTTCAAGTAAAAGTCTTAGGAGAAATTTTTATAGTCCATAGGGTCCTTCCTATAAAGAGATTTTATATTGTACCCCGCAGTTCTAAAGTGATTAAAAACATGGTGAGGGGGCCATTGGAACATCAGTGTTGAGGTTAGTGAAGAGAAGCTCAGAGTACTCAGAGCAAATAAAAGAAAGAATTCTAGACCTGAAAAAAAAAAAAAAAAAGGTAGAAATTTAATTATGAAGATATAATTTCTAAGCTCCTCTTATGCATAGAGCTCATAAAGCCCAATTTCAAGTTGTTTTTTTTTTTTTAATACCTCTGGTACAGGCAAACCCAAGCAGGTCAGGCCCAAGCTGCAGCACCAAAGAAAGCTGATTGTTGATTTACCTCTCTGAGGCTTGATAATTTACAATTACTTAAATATTTCTGTAAGCCTGGGAAGTGCTACTGAAACATAGTGAAATCACTTTAGTATTTACTTAGAACTCCTTAGTCCCAAATCTGCCTTAAATACAGGGAGGGGGTTACTTTTACTATCTGGCTTTTGAGAAAACAGCAGCATTTTACAAAATGAAACCTTGAGGAAGTGTTTCTGCAAGATCAGGGTCTTGCACCACTTCTGTTTGCATACAAAAAACACGAAGAAGACAAAACCCAGGATTACTTTTGCCATTTTCAGATTTCTGCACACCAGATTTCGTCTCCATCTCTCCCACGGGCTCAGGTTTGATTTGAGACATGGTCTTCTTTAAGGAGGCCATACTGGCTTTCTGCAGGGCCAAATATTCTTGCTTCAAATCCATCCATTCAGTCCTAAATGCAACAACACAGGCACAGGATGTCAGTTGCAAACGAGAAACTGATGTTTAGAAACTTCAAGGTAATTTAACAGGTTACAAACAGCTTTAAGTGGACTTGGTGAACAGTGCAGACCATTCTGCCACTGGAGATCTCCCTGCACTTTGGTCAAACTCATGTTTGTCCCTAACTCACTTTCACATGACTTTGCTTCAGAGAGTTCCAACAACATCAACCTACCATTCCTACAGAGAGGCTTTCAAATTTGCCTTAAATATTCAGAAAGCATAGGGAAGAGTTTGGTGAACACTGGAACTACACAGAGCACAGGCAACAAACTCAGAGTTAATTCAGAGACAGTGAACTCTCGATTCACTGGATTAGTTCAGTGAACCCGCTCCTGTGTCACTACATTAAGAATCAGTCATTCATTTTCTAGAAAAAAAATCACTGATGGAAAATCAACAATTGGTTAAACTCACCAAAAACCCAGCGAGATAAGGACATTCCTCACTATTCAAATGCACTTTGGTTAAAAAATACCCCCCCATGGAAGCAATTTATATATTTACATACATTTAACATGGAGATGTTTCTGCAAACAGCGAGAGCTTTGCTCCACAGCAACACAATGCCCGCAGTGCCACTGTGAGAACGACTCATTGTTACCCTAATCTGTGCTATCAAACAAGCTGATAGAGGATTTTTAAAGAGGAGGATATCTTGTGGTAATGGTTTTAGCTGTTAACAGTGACAACTGTATACTTCAAAAAAGCATCCAGACTCACCCAGGATCATACATTCTCGACAGAGCAAAGGCATTAAAATAACAAAAGACCCACGTAATGATTCTTGAGAGTTAAAAAAGGCAACACCATCCCATAGCAAGGTTTGGTATAAATACAAGCTCAAGGAGAACCTTTGTGAGTTGCCACTAAGGAAGAGGAGACCGTGGGGAATGAGTCAGGCAAGTATTTGCAATGCTTACACTCTTTAAACATTTTACCGCTTTTGCTACCATTGAATAACTGTTAACCAAAACTCTTTGTGTTTGTTGCAGTTTGCTCAGAATGCCGACGGCAGAGGACAAGCTTCGTCGATAACCTTTATTTATTTTTTCATTTTTTTTTTTTAATGTGGACCCCTTTTACTTTAACATGGAGGTGCTTTCTGCGATATAGAAAAAGTAAGTGCTTCCATGTTTTAGTAGAGGTGAATCCTGATCGCAATCCTGAAACGCCATCCGGGATTATATAAATTTTTATTTTTTTTTTTTTTGGGCCTGCACTTCAGTTTTAAGATTTTGACATCTTCAAGATTTTTAGATCCGGGAAAAAGAAGTTTAGCTGTGAGCACATCTTTTCCAAGAGCTAAAATCTAGGTGTCTAAAGTTAATTTGAAGCTATTTTTAATTTTAAAGGTCTCCCTTTGCTTTAACATGGAGGTACCTGCTGCCTAAAAAAGTAAGTGCTTCCATGTTTCAGTGGCGGTGGATCCTCATCTTCAAAGGCTTCTTAAAGGAAATGTGCACGTATGTTTTTTATTACTGCATCTTTGTTTCAATTTTATGTAATTTCTCCCCTGAAGGACCCCCACAACTTCAATGTGGATGTGCTTGCTTTGGTTCACAATAGTAAGTGCTTCCATGTTTTAGTGGTGGTGAATCCTTTTAAATGCAACACTTTTCTCTGGGAATGTATCAGATTATGAAAAGTTTCTCTACATCACGATTTTGCAGCACAAGGCGGCGAGGACCCCCTCTACTTTAACATGGAGGTACTTGCTGGATGCCTAAAAAGTAAGTGCTTCCATGTTTTAGTTGTGGTGACTCCTAAAAGCCCAACAATTTTGGATTATAAGGCTGGCAGAACTCCACACATCAAGCAATGAAGACTCCAACTCTGCTACTTTCATCTACTTGCTACAGGCTAATACTGTTGCTAATATGCAACTCTGTTGTATAAAATTTGGAATTGCACTTTAGCAATGGTGATGGACTGTTAGACATACCAAAATCTTAAAGAATAAATTATTTCAAAGGTTTTAAATAAATATGCTGATTTTTTTAAAGTAATGAGATGTCAATAAAGTATACAAAACATGTGATTTTCCTCCAAGTGAAAAATAAAACTGCATACTGCAGAAAAACCTGAACATACAAACACTTGACAAACATTAAAAATTTGGGGTACCACAAAGCAACAGTTGTGTACAATTTCCCCCAGGTATATTGAATTTGTAGCAAACAGTAAACAAAACTAGAGGCCAAACACACAAGATTAAAGCTTGTATGTAAAAACTCTGGGTTTTCTAAGTGTGACAAATGGAAAAACTCGGGAGGGGATTTTGTTAGCATTGGTCTCTCGTTTAGGAGTTCCCTTTACAAAGCCAGCCAAGCACTTCCCACTTCTATTGATCAAAAAAATCAAATCATTGATATCACAGAAAACAGAAAGGTAATTTATGTCACCTACTTGGAGAGTACCCTGAGGGGAATAACTTCTTCACCCATTTTGTGTCTTTCTTTGTGCTTTTTCTTGTGTTTTCTTTTAGACTTGGAAAGGGATGTGTCTTTTTTGTCTTTGTCTTCTTCTGCAGAAACTTCTACATTAAAACAGTTCAAATTAAAACATTTAATTCAAGCATGGATAGTTAAACGGTACTGCAATAAAATCACATTCAATATCTACTAGTTCTTTGAATTAACTACTTCTAGTCCATTTCATTGACTACCCAAGTTTACTTTGCTTCTCACACCAAATCTCATTTCAATGCAGCTTTTCTTATCTCATGGAACAAACGGATCATTACCTTTTCCCTTTTGTATTGTAATTTATTTATCTAGATTCCCGTGCTGTCTCCATTTGCCCAGGCTGTCTGTTTAACCCACACTTTACTTCACTTGGCATCTATTGATATCAACTTCTTTGAACTATTTAGACTTTTGATTAGATTTCCCTACTTTGGTGTTGCAAGTTCTTCCTCATTCCCTGTGTGAGTGACTCCTTACCCTGTTTCATTTTAACTGCAGGGAACACCAATATGCCCAAACTGATCTAATACTTCCACCATATCCAGCCCATCACCCCTCATCTTTAAGGTTTATCTACCATTTCATTCATGCATAGAAATCATAATAAAAAGAGGCAAGAATTTTCACCATTGGAATCTTTTGGGGCTTCTGTTGTTTCTTCTTTTACTGTTTCAACTTCATCTTTTTCAGCAGTTTTCTTAACTTTTGGAGCTGATGTCTCACCATCTCCCGAGGTGGTTCTTTTTCTCTTTCCTGGCCTGCTTTCCCAGGTTACCTCTGAGCTCTCTGTTCTGTCCCATTTCCTCTTCTCCCTTTTGGAGGGCAGCTTGGGAGTCTCAGTTCCCTCCATCTCAGAGCACTCTGATGGTGTCCTGTGTCTTTTAGACTTTGGAACTGCCTCTGTTGCAGTGTTAGTGTTTGATTCCTTTGGCTCTGCAGCTGCCTGCACATTGCTCTCTTTCTTGATTTTGGATTTCTTCTTTTTCTTCTTTTTCTTCTCTTCTGGATTAAAAACATAATATTTAATACTGCCCAGGTTTGTTTAAGATAAACAATCAAAGCAGCACATATCATAATAAACTGGGTTGTTAAGCTATGGAAGAGATGCAAGACATGGACACAAAGTTTTAAGCAGGTTTGAAAACTTTGTAGAAGCTACTGATATAACAAAGAACTGGTGATAATTGTGAGGAATATTAATGTGATTTATCATTAGTCTTATAAAAAAGATGGGAGGTTGTCTGAAATCTGGGAAATTGTATTACAGCACCAGAAATGAGAGAAAATGTTTTAGTGGTGAAGTTGCAACATAATCTGTGATACTGGTTTGTCAATTACAGTAGATTTTTCATACTTAAGCCCATGCTGGCCAAAAACAGCAACATGAATTGTTTTCATTAAAAGCTTTTAAGACATATGAAATTAAACTGCAGTAACACAGCAGATGAGAACTTTTTCTTCAGAAGATGAACACAAAACTGATCCAAATAACTTAATTACACTTCCTTGATCCCAGTAATTCAGTAACACTTACCTACTACAGTGGTGTCACTTGAATTCAGTGTAGGAACTGGTTTATTCTTTACGGTTTTGGGGAAAATCCCAGGTTTCCGTGGTGCTTCTTCTGGTGGATTATTTAAAAACTAAAAGAAGGAAATTGAGAACCACATAACACTATAAAAATCATACTTTCTTTAAAGACTCTGCGTTCAAGTTAAAACCAGCAATCCTCATCACATATATAAATATATGAATTCTTTCAAATCACATTTTGATACAGAAATTTAGGTATGACCATGCTTGCTTGATGAAATTTAAACACCATTTATTATTACACAGAGATTTCTTCCTGTAAAAGATGCCAAGAGTGGCCCACCAAATTACTTACAAAGGAAAAAAAAAAGCCATTATATTTCTAAGTCTTCAGGTTATTAATAGAATTCAATCTTTGAAGAATTGTGGCATTGACTGTAGGTCTGGGAGCAGGAAAGAGGAGCTAACTCCTGTAAAGTGAAGCTTTTAAATGGTGATATTTTTGGAATTTCTCTAAGATTCAGTGGGTGACCTAGTAAAGAGCACACAGTCCATATCACAACGTGACACCAGGAACGGTGTCAGCAGCAGAGGCACCAGCACTCACCTCAATGGCTTTCTCTGCCTGTTCTTTAGTTTCAAATTCCACAAAAGCAAAGCCCTTTGGATCCCCAGTACTTTTATACCGGGGGATACTGACGTAAACTACATTGCCACACTTCCCAAATACCCTCTCAATCCAGCTGTGATTGACGTTTTTGGGAAGCAGCTCCTAAAGGAGAAAAAATAGATAGAAGTTTCATGAGAAAACAGTGAGAGGCAAAGTATGCAGGTGTTAAAAAGAGACCTGAGAACAGATCTCTAATTATTCATATACCTGTAACAAACACATTATATATTTAATTTAGATGCTAATCTTGTTCACATGACAGATACACCAAGAGCTCACCTGCAGCTGGATCTCTGCAACATCTCTTGGTAAATTTAAAAGCTAGGAGCAAATGCCAGACTGGCTTGTCCCAAACCACTCTCTGCAAAGCACAAAGCTATTTTTTTTAGTTGGTGGTAATGCAGACAGGTATCACAGAAAGAATTCCTGCAGGCCAGTAAAGAGTCACTACTGATAACATTTTTACCAGTAACCAGTCTTTTCAAGTTTAGCAGTTAGAACTTAATTCATCAGATGAGCAAAAGCTTTCAGGCAGCTTCTTGGGTGACAAAATTGTCTGATTTTTATTTCTATAAAGTCCTTAATATTGCAACATCAGTTTTTGCAGCTTGCAGATATGGTGTCTGAGTTCAGCATTTCCCCTCCCCAGTAAAAGAGAAATCATGTCACACCGATTTCTCACTAGACCCAACAGAACACTTGAAAATCCCACTCTCAAATTCATGCCTAAACAACAGTGTTGGCACTATTTCATTTTGTTTTCACAACAAATTACTGCACTAAAAGGTTCTCCTTGTAGGGAAACACTTATCACATTCAGATTTTCTTTTTTTCATGAACTTTGCCATCCTCAGAAAAAACACTTTGTTACAGTTTGGCTCGAAGTTGAAAAGCCACTTAATTTTTTTTTCCCAAGTTTTAATAGTATAATAGTCAAGTCTGTGGTAGAGCATATTAAAAAGTCAGATTATTCCAGAGAAATTTAACTTACCAACACTTGGACTATTTCTACTCTCCCCAATGCCACATACCAGCTATTTACAAAACATTTGGCCACACACTTCAGCTCTGTATAGACAATGCAGCTCAGGACTTAGAATATCTTATCCAAAAATGATATAGACAAAGTATTTCAGAATTCTAAGCAGACCCTGTGTTAGGAAAATATTATGTCTGGCACATTGTATTTAAAAAAAACAAAAACCAGCCACCTTTTCTGGGCCTTTGTTAAGGAAGAAATCCTCAGAGGAATTCAGTATGTCCTTATCTAGATGGGCTAGCATTTTGGCCATGATTATTGTGTATCTATCACAGAAAACTCAGTGCTGTCTGGAAAATACTAACCCAGCTGCTAAAAGCTACAGGTACATAGCAAAAATTGCCATAAAAAGCAAATAGAGACAAAGCAAATTCCACAGTGCCTTCAAATCTAGTAAATAAAACTGCCCAGGGTTTAAACAAGCAAAGCATCAGATTTTCTTGCAATCTAGAGCTTGGTTGGCTCCACAATGTAACAGCTTCTTCTCTCTGACAGGGATGGAATACCATGGTGAGATGCAGACTTATCCCATCAGCACAAGCTATTTTCATTTAAATTAAGCAGTCACTCCAGTATCAAGGTAGCCATGGGACAGTGTGCTATTAGGAGGACAGTTAAAATTTTTCAGATATAGTCTTGCCTTTAAAAGAAAGGTGTTTGTGGGTACAAAACCAGAGGCACTTGCAGTAACTGATCTTATAAACAGATAATGCTGTTTAAAGTACCCTGATAAACTTGGGAATGCAACTAGGTCCTGTTAGCTACAACTACGTTAACGTAATTAGTAAATATTTCTTAATACCACTGGTGCTCCTCTGATGGCATTAAAAAAGCCCAGTGAACACATCAATAGCTCAGTGCAATGAAATTGCACCTTTTCAGCCTGGGAAGCAGCTCTTGGCTCAGCATTTACAACAATTTAAGCTGGCACAAGAAATCCCTGCACCAAACGAAGCCCTTTGTTTCCACAATCGCTCTCAGCTCTTCCAAATATGCCTTTGTTTAATTAATTTCTTTTACCTTTGCTGCACAACTGGCAGCAGCCAAGGAAAATCCTGATGCACGAATGGAGGTTGCAGAGCTAGGAACAAAGAGGCAGGGACACACACACAAGTCCAGCCTTACCACATAGACAGTCCGGCTGTCCACGTCCTTTGGGCGCTCACCCAGGGGTTGGCGTCTCCTGATCCTGGTTCCTTCCAAGTCCAACTGAAAGCAGGGAGAAACAAGCATTTTCCATGAGATTACTGCTTACTTCAGCACCCCACCAGTAATTTTCCAGCACCAGCAAATACAGAAGGGTAAGATGGTAAATACCTCTACAACAGATGAACTTTTAACTGCCCGAGCGATCAGCTTCCCGTCAGTAGTCAATTTTTTCATTTTGTTGAAAGAAACAAGAAGTGATATGTCAACATCTAGGGGGGCAAAAAAAAGTGTAATTATGAAATTGGGTGATGTATTCTACTCCACTTGTTTTCTTGTGAAACAATCTGCAACAATCTGAGTGTATGATTTAACCAAGGATTAACAGAAATCTCTTACTATCAAAATTTAAGTTTTAAGTACACCCAAATTTAATTTTCTTCCATGCCAGCCTTTATCAAAGGAATTTTGCTCTTTTTCCTCTCCACTGATAACTGTTGTCTTTGAAAAGAAAGGAAGAAACCCCCTCTTTCTGTTGTAGTTTTACAGCACAAAACCAATTTGCATTGAAAAAATGCCTCTTCTTCAAGTACTCATTGAGTATTTAACCCAGTGCTGCCAACACAGAGCCCCAGCTTGCAACTCAGTTTCAACCAGGCAGGCCACTAAAACCTTGACAGAAAATTATGTAGCACTAGTCTTAATAAAAATCTAGACATTTTTAGTATCTCTAGAAAATGTAGGGTGCATTTTACTTATTTATTATTTTATTAATTATTTAAGGGGGCCCTTAGAAAAGTCCAAACAACCACATAAAAAATTGTCTGAAGAGACTTACAGTAACCCTACCAGCAAAATCAGAATTTCTCATCAAACTTGTAGAGAGAAAAGTGACAAAATTCCTATGCTTACCAACATAGGAATTTTGTGACATTTTAACTTCTGCATCTATCTACCCTGCAAAACAAGTCCAGTACCTCTGAGGGCAAAATGACTCTTGTTTCATGGCTTGTTCTTAAAATTATAAAAAAATGGAAAAAGAAAATCAGGTCTCCCAGTCAGTCATTCCTACCCTGGCAGAGGTCTTTATCTTAGGGCTGATAGGACAGGTGAAGAGAAAGAGCAAATAAGATTTTAAAGATCTTGTACCAGTTCTGCCTCCTGAGCTGCTGATGCTGATTTGCAGCATGGCACTCTTGCCTTTCTCAGGAGAAGACATGCACCTCAAAATAACCTGTCACTGTTGCCAGCAGTACAGGGAAGAACAAAGTGAAACCTAAGTGTTTGCTGAAATATACCGAAAATAAACTTACACCCATCTCTGGACTTCTCTATTTGTTCTCGAAGAAATCTGTCTTTGTGGAGGTTAACATCACCAAACCAGAAATCCACTTGCTTGGCTATATCTGCCAGCACCTGTTTAACTCTGGACCTCTTCTTCTTCTCTCTTTCCTTTTTCTGCTCAGTGCTTTCTTCTTCCATGGCTTTGTCTCTCGCTGTTTCAGTCTCCATCCCTGTCATTCTGTCAAATGAGAGGTATGTATCATTTTAAAAACACAAAAGTCTTATTTCAAGGAGTAAATGCTCTTGTTTAATCCTCTGCCCTGTTACCAGACAAACAAGTTACTTGCTAAAATGTGCCTACAACAACTAAAGCTGAAAAGCAGGTAGTTTCCCTCCTCATAAAGATGTTTTTCTAAGAACTGAACAAATATAGATAATTTTTTCTCCACTCCCCCGAATACACAGTACAAACCATTAGAAAAAATCAGATGCAAAACCCACGAGCGCTACACACTTCAGAAACTAACCTCGTGTAAACCTTGATCACGGCAGACCTGGGAGCAGTAAGACTAGTTTTTAAAAAATTATCTTTATTAATGTCAAAAACGCAAACCACTCACTCCCATCAGCTACCAAGGCCCTGCCTGAGAGCAGGAAGTCAGTAAAGTGTCTCTAATGGCCAGCCCAGGTCTGCCAGAGCTCCAGAACAGGCCCCTGGAAAATAAACATTAACTACAACCAAGTGACTTCATATACAGATTCGTCTTCAAAAATATAAAACGGCTTTAAGGCATCAATTGTCCACGATTTTGTCCACGATTTTGTCTCTTTTGTCCACGATTCAGCTCGCTGTAGCTGAGAACTGCCAGTCACCACTTCACTACCTCATTTCACACCAGCGAAACAAGGCAACTGCTGCCAGAAGCAGAGAGCTTTTGGAAAATTCAATTAACACAAAAATTAAAGTAATTAATGTCGCAATCACCATATGAAAGACTTCTCAGCGCTCTGCCAAGGCTGCAGAGAGGGAAAGGAGAGCACAGCCATCAGAGAGGAAGCCCACCTCGACAACAGGATGGCGAAATGGAAATGGTCCCCAAATTATTGTGCAAATCAGGCTTCCTCAGCCGGAGATCAGTTTTTCCCCCCCTGCCGTGAGCTGACGACTCAAAACAGTGAAAGGTCAGCAGTTACCTTGGCAAGATTAGCCAGGTAAAACTGCTCAGCAAGTTCAAGCTCCGCTCAAGGCCTTCAGCAGGTTTTTTTTTGTGTTCATAACCAGCAGACAATACTGAGGTGCTTCAGAAATTGAGTAAAATGGCATTATGGGCTCTCTGTGGTGGCTGAGCAGTATTAAGGGACCACATCAACATGTTAGCGTGGCCCATGGACACCACGGCCTTGTTTTAAGAGGCATTTTGAGTCGCTCAGCTCTGGGATTTGCTTCCCAGAAGAGGGGTTCTCATTCAAGCTAGAAGTAAAGCAGCTGCAAGCTGCATTCCAGGCTTCCCTCTCACTTTGTTTTAGAAATGAAGCTTTGAGGAACTTCAAGCTCCTCCAGAGTCAGAGCAAATATCAACTATTACTAAGTAGACAAGAATCCAAGTAATTAATGCAGCAACCTACACATGACCGGGTGTAAGGCAGTCTGTATTTTTCACATGTCAACTCTCACACTACCAGCACTACTCTGATAAACAATTAAAATCAGAGAAAAGCAAAAGCAGGGTTAAAACTTCACACTGATAAGGCAAAGGTCTTCTCAAGAACAATAAAATCGCACTGCCTCTGTGTGCCAGAGTGAAACCAGAAAAGGAGGAACCATTAAACGGGGCAAGGAGCTTTAGGAAAGCAAAGATAATGCAAATCAAAATAACACAGCACCACACTCATCTATAGAAAATTCTCTAGGCCTGATAAAAATTAAAGATATCAGTGCTAACCCATATCCAACCCCAGTTTCTGTTATTATCAACATCTGGAAAATATAATAAAATTCAACTGTAATACAAGGTCTGGAAGAAACGGGGTGCAGATATAAAATACACTTTATTCTTTTAAGCACTGATGCAAATGTTTGTTTGTCTGCTTGGGGTATTTTAAACATTAAAATGGGCCAAAAGGGGATGAAGAAGAAAAAAGAATTAAAAATATTTTATGAACTATGAAAATGCTTTTGTAGAGACAGGGGCAGCCCTAGGGTTGTACTGCAGAATAAATGCAGGTATTCAGCAAACCTGAAACTGCTTTAAAAGACACATCCTGAAACGGTTTTACACCAATTCAGACACAGGCAGAGCTTCAGGGTGAAGTTCCTGCACTGCCCTGCCTCTTCTCTCTACCCAAAGTGAGGTAACAAGGGACACGAGTTAACAGATGGGGGCCAGCACAAATTTCTTAACCTAAAAACAGAGCAAATTCTGCTTTCCCCCTGCAATTAAACCAATGCATTATTTTAAATGTAGTTTTAAAGCATTTGATGGATTTCATTAGACTGGTGTGGCCACAGACAGAAAAGACTTTGCTTCCACTTGGCGGTGCTGAGTGTTAAATCTGTTCCCACACACAGGGAGATCCATGTGTGCTGCTTGTGCCCTTGCCTCTTCTCACCTCAGGAGGTGCAAAGTGCACTTATTTGTGTCAGGACTGGATGTGGGCCTTAGTGCCATGGTCTGGTTGACAAGGTAGTGATCAGTCAAAGGGTGGACTCGATCTCAGAGATCTTTTCCAACACAAGTGATTCTGTGGTTATAATTAAAATATATGCCAATAGCAGACTCTGACTAGATGGATTCACCAAAAGGGCAGCCCAACTCCTTCACCTCCCGGTATCTCACCTCCAAAACACAGAACTGAATTTTAAGACCTGAGAACTTATTTCTGGTTCTTCTCCGTTGGGAAAATCAGGTGATTAGGGAACTGAACAAGCAGCAGAGCTGCTGGAGAGCAACAGGAGTAAGTAATCAGAAGTAGAGGGGAAGTGGTTACAAAAACCAACCATTCTGCTGCCCTGGTAGCTGCTGCACTAAACCAAAAACACTGGAAAACTGTAGGAGAAGCTCACCTTCTTTACCCTTGAAACAAGGGGCAGACTACAACGTGAGATAGATTTTTCTAGCCCTGAGTTATCCTTACAAGCCTGACCACCATACACTTACCACTCCACAGGTACTGACCACTGCAGGTGCTGCTGCTGTAGTGACTCACAAATCTCAGCGACGTAACACTTAAAAAAACAAGCACAGACTAAGTCTGAGGGGCCCAAAGCCCCCTCAGCACGAGTCCCTCTGCCCCAACACGAGGCGTCAAGACACGACACCACGCAGAACAATTCACCTGTGCATCACTTGCGGGCAAAGCCACCTCAGCGCCCCGGGGGCAGAGACGAGCCCTCAGGAAGGCGCCACACGCGTCGGGAGCAGCGGGCACGGGGAGAGGAGAAAGAGGAGGATGCCCAAGGGCGGGCAAAGGATGGGTCAGGGCCACAGTGTGATGCCGGCGGGCAGCGATGACCTGAGGGGACCGACGTGACCCCCTCGCCCCGGCCGTGAGGGGAGCGCG